>NC_044245.1:151308728-151342139 GCF_003957555.1 Calypte anna
GTTCTTCTGGGAATACATGCGGCGGGGGGGCACACACAGACAAGGGGCATCCCGGATGAGGCCACTTTCCCCCCCAACATTTCTTTTGGGTGCCCCCCCCTTCCCCACTCCCCTCCTCCTTGCCCGGGCGCGTGTTTGTGTTTGGCTCCGCTCCGGTTGCCCGGGCTGCCAGTTCGGTGGTCACAGATGTGGCGGCGGCAGCGGAGGGCGGGGGGGGCCCCTGAGGGTTGGGAACCCCCCCCTTGGCCCCCCCCCAAAGCTCCACTCAGCTTTTCCACCGCGCTGGCGGCCTGCGGCTGAGCCAGAACGGGGGGGGGGGAGAAAGGGGGGGGCAGGGGAGTAGGCGGAGCTGCTGCCGGGACTATGACTCACGGGAAACCCACGGGAGGGGAAGGGGGGGCTGGAGGCGGGCGGGCCCCCCAGTACTGAGCCCATAGTGCCCCCTCAGTACAGTCCCCCCCCATCGGTACAGCCCCGCCGGTACAGCTTCCCCTCGCCCCATATTGTCCCCCCCCCGGAACAGGACCCCATTGCCGAGGGGACTGAGGCTAACACGTGGGGCTGTGGCTAGCATGAGCGGCCCACGGCTAACACGGGGCTGTGGCTTGCGTGGGGAGCTGTGGCTAGCAGTGGGGGGCTATGGCTAGCATGAGGGCTGTGGCTAGCATGGGGGAGGCCGTGGCTAGTGTGCCCCGAGTGCACCGTGTCCTGTCCCCGGGGGTGTCCCTGAGCGGCCCCCAGCGCTATCGCTCCAGCCCAGCCCCCCCGCACCCCCCCACCGGCCCCTTATCTCTGCGGGACAGTGGGGCTGAGCCCAACCGGGGGTAGAGTCATGGGGCTGAGCTGTGGGGCAGAGCCATGGGGCTAAGCCGTGGGGCTGAGTTGTGGGGCTGAGTCGTGGGGTTGAGCCGTAGGGCTGAGCCGTGGGGCTGAGCCGTGGGGCTGAGTTGTAGGGCTGAGTCGTGGGGTTGAGCCGTGGGGCTGAGCCGTGGGGCTGAGTTGTGGGGTTGAGCTATGGGGCTGAGCTGTGAGGCAGAGGCCTCGGGCTGTATCCATCCCCCTCCGGGCTGGCAGGGACACGAGACTCCCCCCTTAATGCCGGGCAGTGCTGGTCTCAGCTCCGGGACCACCCCCGGGACCACCCCCCGCATCGCGGCTGCCCTGCCCGGGGGTCCCGGGCCATCCCGTGCCGTGCAGTGCCCGGTTATCCTGGTGCCACCGCTCTGCCATCCCGTGCCATTCCCATGTCATCCCATGCCATCCTGTGCCATCTCATGCCACCCCATGGCATTCCCATGGCATTCCCATGGCATTCCCGTGCCATCCCGTGCTATTCCCATGTTATGTCATTCCCATGCCATTCCCATCCCGTGCTGTTCCCGCTGCTCCCAGCCCCCCTCACTGCCCCCCTGGTCCCGGGGGCGTCCCGGGGTGGGTGTGTGCCGGGGGGAAGGCCGGGGGGGCTCTGAGTCACCGGCCCGGGGCCACGGGGCTGGGGCGATGCCGCTCAGGGGGTGCTGCGGGTGCTGCTGCGGGCGACCAGGCAAGTGTTGGGCGGGGAGATCCCACCACCCCCCCGCGACCCCCGTCGGGACCCCCGGACCCCCTCTGCTCCGGGAGGCTCCATCCCGCCACAGCTCCGCTCGCACAGCTCCGCTCGATCCGGGGGGAAAGTTGTAGGTTGCGGGGAATCCCCCGGGATGGTCCGGGGGGGTCAATGCCGCGGGGACCCGCCGGGGGTCGCGAGGGGGGGTCGGGCCACCCCCCCCCTCTTCCCCCGGCAGCCGCAGCGGGGTGCGGGGGGCTGCAGCCGAGGGTGGGTGGGAGGCTGAAGCTGCGTCCCAGGGGGGGTTCAGGGGAGGGGGTGCTGCGGGTTGGGGTGCGGGGGGGGGGCAAGAGGGGGGACGGGCGGTTCCCCGCAGAACGGGGGGGCGGGGCGATGGGGGGGGGGAGGCGGGCCTCGTCCCTGTCCCGTCCCGGCGGAGCGGCGGGCACGGAGCGACATGGCCATGGCAGAGCCCCCCCCCGGAGCCCCACCCCCCCCCACCCGGGACACCTCCCCCACCCCGCCCCTGGGGGGGGTCCCTGAGCCCCCGGCTCAGCCCTGAGCGGCGGCGGAATCTGAGCGAGCGGCTGTGCTGCGCTGGTGGGTGGGGGGACGCGGGGGGGGAGGGCATGGACTTGGTGGGGGCAGCGCGGGGGGAGGGGGGGGGGTCACACACACCAGGGGGTGGGAGTAGGGGGGGGTCCGTGTCTGTTGGGGAGGGGGGGGAGCCGGGACTGGGGGGGGGGGGGGGGGAGAGAGGGAGCTAAGAGAAGACACGCCCCCTTTGGCCACGCCCCATTGACCACGCCCACCAATGGGGTAGCGGGTAGACCTATGTGCGTGTGTTCATGTATGTGCGAGTGTTCGTGTGTATTAATGTGCATGTGTGTGTGTTCATGTGTGTGTTCATGTGTGTGTTCATGCATATGTTCCTGCATGCTTGTGTTTGTGTGTGTGCGTGTCTACGTGTGCATGCACATGTAACTGCATGTGTTCGTGTGTGTTTATGCCTGCACATGTGTCACTACATGCGTGTGCACTTGTGTGTGCATGTGTGCAGACATATGGTCTACACAAGTGCACACACCCCACGCGTGTCCCCGTGTGTGTGCATCTCTGCACATGCATGTCCCTGGGTGTGTGCACACGTGTGTGTGCCTGTCCATCTGCATGTGAGTGTGTGTGCAGGTGCACGTGTGCACATGCATGTGCCCTGTGTATGCGTGTGCAGCCCATGTGTGCTCCTACCTGTGTGCATGCCAGGGGTGCGTGTGTTTGTGTGCATTTGCACACGTGTGCATCTGTACATGTGTGTGCATTTGTACACGCGTGTACATGCGTGTGTGCATGCATGTGCATGCTCCCCCCTTTGGTGGTGCCCCCAACCCCGTCCCGCGTGTCCCAGTGGCCGACCCGGTGCCACTCCCGCAGCCCGGATGGGTCGGGACCGCCGCTGACCCGATGGGACCCTGGTGCCGCCTCCTGGTGCCGCCTCCCGGTGTCGGGTGGTGTCGGATGCGTGGGTCGAGCCCCCCGGTGTGGGGCGCGGTGGGAGGAGCCCAGTCCGGTCCGGTAGGTGCCGGGGGCTCAGCCTGGGGCCACGGCAGCTCCTGTTGCTCCGGCAGAACCGGGTCGGTGCCTGCCGGTACCGGGACCGCAGCCTTCAAAGCAACCGGCACCGCCCTGCCTGCGGGCCCAGTGCCATCTGCTGGGGGTCAGTGCCACCCGCCTGGGGCTGGGGACTCGGTGCCCACTGGGTTCACCGAAACCATCCGGAACATTCCGGGCCCGTGGGCCCTGGCGGGTCGCCATGGGGCGAAGCCACCCCCGGCTGAGCCATCGCTCCGGCACGTCCCGCCCTGGCCTTGGCCCAAACCGCCGGCGCCAGAGGTTCCGTGTGCCAGATGTGCCCGGGGCGGGACGTGTGCGTGCCGAACCGGAGCCGACCCATGGCACTGGGACACTACGGGGGGCACCCCGGACCCGTCCGGTCCCTCCAAGCTGGTGTCCCAGAGGGTTCTGGTGTCCCTAGGGCTCGGTGGCACCGGATCGGCCCGTGTTGTGATCTCTGCACCGGTCCGGTCCGCTGGCACCGCGGTGACACCGTCTGCACTTTCACCACCCCCCCACACCTCGCCACCACCTCAGCGTCTGCGCCCGGTGACATGGGTGACACGGGTGACGTCAGCAGGAGGGCGGGTGGCACCCTGCCACCCCCAGGGCGTGGGGACACCCCTGCAAGGCTCTATGACACCTCTGAGGTCCCTGCGAGACCCCCAGGACCCTCTGCCACCCCCCCTGTGCCACCCTTGGGGTCCCTGTGCCACCCCCCGCTCCCTGTGCCCCCCGCGTGTCCCCGAGGGGGTGGCAGGAGCGGTGCCGGGGGTGGCACAAAGAGCGCCCGGAATGTGGCGCCGGCGGCACCGGAGGAGCCCGGGCACGGAGCCCAGGGGGGCGGGGGTCCTACACCCTGTTTGGGGTCCCGCACCCTGCCTGGGGATCCTGCGCCCTTTTTGGGCGTCCCGCACCCTGCCCGGGGTCCCGCACCCTGCCTGGGGGTCCTGCACCCTGTTTGGGGTCCTTCAGCCCCAGGGATTTGGAGTCCAAACCCTGGGAGGGACCTGTAGCCCCCTCAAGATTGGAGCTGGGGTTCCCGTGGCCCCAGGTAGTGCTGGACCCCCGGGGCAGGGCCCCTCCCGGGAGGTCCCAGCTGGGGGGTGGGGTCCCGAGGTCCTGGGGACCCCCAGCAGGGGGACAGAGGGTCTGGAGTGGGTGACCCTGGGGGTCCCGAGGTGAAAGGAGTGTCAGACCTGGGGGAAGTGGCTGCCCTGGGATGTGGGTCTGGGGGTCCCAAGACCCTCCAGGCTGGTAGAACTTGGGGGTCCCGAGACCCCCGGGGGTGTGAGCTGTAGGGATGGCAGCTCCAGGATGTGAGGCTGGGGGTCCTGAGACCCCCATGTGTGCAGAGCTGGGGGTCCCGAGCCCCCAGGGTGTGGGTCTTGGGGTCCTGAGCCCCCTGTGTGTGCAGCCCTGGGGGTCCCGAGACCCCAACGTGTGGGGGCCGGGGTGTGTCGGGGGTTACCAAGTGGGGTGTTCCCTGCCCCACACCCGCACACCCCGTCCCCATGGAGTCTGTGGGGCAGGAAGGGTTAAAGCTCAGCCTGAGGTTTCCTGTGGCAGGGTGGGGCAGGGGGGGGTGGGGGGGAACCCCAGACTCCTCCCCGGGGCCGCCCCAGACCCTGCAGGGCCCGTCCGGGAGCGGGAGAGGAGGGAGAGGGGACAGGGGGTGCGCTGAGTTGGGTCGGGGCTCAGTTGGGCTGCGCTGAGTTGGGTCGGGGCTCGGCCATGTCCCGGCTGCGCAGACACGAGGAGGAGGGTCCGGCGGTGGGGCAGGGGCCGGGCTCGGTGGGGCAGAGGACGGGCTCGGAGGATAACCTCTACCTGGCAGTGCTGCGTGCCTCCGAGGGCAAGAAAGGTAGCGGGACCCGGGGAGGGGGGAGGGCTGCTGGGGGGTGGGAGCCACCAGGGGGGCTGTGGGGCAGAACCCCGAGGCTGGGGTGTGGTCACCTGGGGGCTGTGGGGCAGACCCCTGGGCTGGGCTGTACCCCCAGGTGGGCTGTGGGGCAGACCCTCATTAGACGGTGCAGACCCACAGGCTATTGGGCAGCCCCCCCAGGCTATGGAGCAGACTCACAGACTGGGGTGTGGCCCCCAGGTGGGCTATGGGGCATCCCCCCAGGCTGTGGGGAAGACCCTTGGGCTGGGGTGTGTCTCTGAGGCAAGCTATGGGGCAGACCCCCAGGTTGGGCCGGTGTCCCCAGGGTAGGCTATGGGGCAGACTTTTGGGCTGGGGCATGTTCCCCAGGTGGGCTATGGGGCATACCCCCAAGCTATGGGGCAGCCCCCCAGGGCTGGGGTGGTGTCCCCAGGGCAGAACATGGGGCAGACCCCCAGGCTATGGGGCAGACCTGTGCCTGTCCTCATCCACGCTTCCACACACATCCTGTGGGGCTGCTGTGGGTCACAGTGTGTCTGTGGGGCGATGCTGTGGGGTGTCCATGGGGTGTCTGTGCGGTCAGTGCCGCCGTCCAGGGCTCGCAGGGTCTCGGGCGCTTTGGGGCTCGGGGGTGCAATGGGGGTGCTCCTCCCTTGGCAGACACATCCACGTCCCCCCCTTCCCTGCCCCATGCTGGTGTCCCTGGTGCTGGGGTCCCCCATGTCCCTCATACTGGTATTTCCAGTGTCAAGGTCCCCCATGTACCCAGTGTGGGGGATTTCCTGTGGCCCCAGCTTTAGGATTCCAATGTCTCTGTTTTGGGGTGCTGGTGTCCCCTGTTTTGGGGGTGCCTGTGCCCTGGTTTTGGAATGCCCCATGTCCCCAGTGTCCCACTTTTGGGGTTCCAGTCTCTCTCCTGCCAGATTGGTGTCCCAGTTTTGGGGTGCCAGTGTCCCCTGATGTCCCCAGTGCTGGGGTTTCCCGTGTCCTGGTTTTGGGGGTGCCCTTTGTCCTCTGTGCCCCAGTTTTGGGGTTCCAGTCTCTCTCTCCCCCCAGGCGTTGCCAGGCGGGTTCTGGGCAGATCCTGGCAGGTTCTGGCGGGGCGAGACCGGACCCGTGCCCTGCGGGCCCCGACGGGATCGCAGCTTTTGGGGCCCCGGGGGTGGGGTGTGGGTGTGGGGTGGGGTCACTCCCATCCCCTCCCACCGTGTGCTGGGGGTCCCGGGCAGGGACCGGATCCCTGGTGCCCCCCATTTCCTTCCCTTTTCCCGTGACTCACTAGGGCTGATTCACCAACACTTCCTGCCCTCTACCCCCCCCCCCGTGTGGGTCCCCCCTGTGTGCCCCCACCGTGGGTCCCCACCGTGTGCCCCCACCGTGTGCCCTCCCCCTGTGTGTCCCCCGCGTGTGCCCCTCCCATGTGTCCCCCCCATGTGCTCCCCCTGTTTCCTTCCCATGCCCCCCCCTCACCACCCACTCCTCTCTTGCAGATGAGCGAGACCGGGTCCAGAAGAAAACCTTCACCAAATGGGTCAACAAACACCTCATCAAGGTATGGCATAGCCCAGGGGGCTGTGGACCCCCCCGCCAGTGCCCCCCCGCAGGGGACACCAGTGCCCTCCCATCACACCCAGTCTGGGGACTCCCAGCCCCGTGCTCCCCCCTCCAGTACCCCCATGGTTTGGTTCGGCAATGGGTGCCGGCACCCCCTGCCTGAAGAGGGGCTGTGCCCCCCCACTCCATGCCCCTCCATCCCAGCCCATTGCTCCACACTCCCCCATCTCCAGCCACTCCTGGTACCACTCACCCAGCCCACCCCCAGGGCCCCGCTTTGCATCCTGGTGCCCCCCCCAGCTCTCAGCACACACCAGGGTGCCCCCAGACCCCCCCTGCTTGCTGTCCCCCTCTTCCCCATTGCCCCCCCCGGCACCTCTCTCTGCTCCTGACTCTCTTCTCTCTGCTCTTCTGGCAGCACTGGCGAGCAGAGGTAGGTCTGACCCCCCCCAAGCCCCTCTGCACCCCCACCCCTTCCCCTCCATCCCCCACGTCTGCCGGCATGAGGGGCACTGGCTTGGAGCCCCCGAGAGCACAAGGAGTGGACCCCCCATGGCACTGGGGACACTGGGGCTGAGCCCCCCTGATGCAGGGGTCTGATCCCCCCATGGCACGAGGGGTCCCAGCTACAGCTTGGGGGGACACAGTGTGGGGGGGTGGGCTGCTGGGGGGTGGCATGGCCTGGGGGGTCGGGAGGGGGGGGCACTGGGCTGTGCTTGGGCCGTGTGTGAGCACCCACTGTGTGTGTGGGGGGGGGTAGTCCCGGCTGCCCCCCTGACACCATCCCTGCCCCCCCAGGCACAGCGCCATGTCAACGATCTGTACGAGGACCTGCGGGACGGCCACAACCTCATCTCGCTGCTGGAGGTGCTCTCTGGGGACACACTGGTGAGTGCCACCAGCGCCACTGCCACCGCCACCGCCATCCCGCCACCGCCATCTCGCCACCGCCGTGTTGACACTGCCATGCTCCATGCCCCCCCTTTCCTGCTCGCTCTCCCCGCTCGGCAGCCCCCGCGCCCCCCGCCCCCCGCTCTCTAACCCCCCCCTCTCTCTGCTCTGGTCCCCTCTGCTCGCGGCGCTGCCGCCCGGACCGTCCCCTCCGCCTTTGCCTCCTTCTCTCTCTCTGCTCTGCTCCGCGGCAGCCGCGGGAGCGGGACCTGATCCGGACCTTGCGCCTGGTGAGTGGTTCGGCCCTTGCACAGCACTGGCACCGGCACCGCCCCACGCCGGGAGAGGCCCCGGGGCCGATGGCAGCGCCTCGGCCACCACCAGTGCCCACCAGGGCGGCACTTGGGGGACACGGGGGGGCACGGGGCTGTCAGGGTGGTGGTGGTGGTCGTGGCGTGGGGCTGAGAGCCGAGCAGAGGATCCCGGGCGGGGCCCCCCCAGGCTGTGCTGGGGGTGAGACCGGAGCCATGTGATGGTGAAGAGGGCGGCACCACCAGCACCGAGGGGCTGCCCGGGGGCTGTGCCGTGGGCCTGGTACTGCTTCGTGGATTCTCCGGCCGCGGTGCCGGGTGGTGCCGAGTGGTGCCGGGGTTGGTTTTGGTGGCTCCTGCCCCACGAGTCTGGTCCGCGATGCGGTGACAGCGGCACCGGCGCGGTGTGGGGGGCTCAGACCCCAAACCCGGTTCCTCTTGGTACCCTCGGTCTGGTGACCGTGCTGGTGGCCGCGGTGTCAGTGCTGGTGGCCACGGGGCTGGGCTGGTGTCCTGGCCACACCGGTGCCACTGGGACTGGGCTGGTGGCATCCGGCGGCTCTTGGAGGGGGTGGTGGTGCAGAGGGTGTCTGTCTGTCTGTCCCCTCCCGGTGTCTGTCCCCTCCTCACAGGGGACAAAGTGCGTAGGGTGTGTGGCATCGGCATGTGCGGCATGGGCTGGGAGGGGCCGGGGCGGGGGGGGTTGGGAGGGGGAGGTGGAAGGGTGGGGTGGGGATGGGGATACCCCTGGGGTGGTGCCGGGGGTCTCACGCTGTCCCTCCGCAGCCCCGCGAGAAGGGACGGATGCGGTTCCACAAGCTGCAGAACGTCCAGATCGCCCTCAACTACCTGAAACACCGGCAGGTGAGGGGGGGGAGATCCCGGGACCCCCGCGCTGCGGGTGGGAATTGTCCTCCCAGGCACGGAGGTCCTTTTCTGAGGGTCCCCAAAGGGGGGTGGTCCCCCAGGACTGTCCCCCGAGCAGGGGAAGGTGAGATGGTGCTGAGGGTCTGCACCAGGTGCAGGAGTTGGTGGGAATGGTGGGGGGAGGGAAAGTAAAAAGGTGCCACTTCTGGTGAGCATTGGGTGCAGTTAGAATGTACACAATATAATATGTATTTGTGTCCATTTATATAAATAGAAATTTAAAAATTATATATTAATTTAACATGTAAATAATTTATGTATTACAGTTATGCATTATACAAATATTTATACACATTTATGTATCATACAAATACATATTTGTATAAATTATTATCTGCTAATATGTTTATGTAATATACAATGTTGTATAAACATGTAATACATAATATACAAATATTATAAACACATAATCATATTTATAAATATAATCAGAAATCTTATTATAAATAACATTTGCAAATACAAAAATGCATATATAAATATAATATGTAAGTATATAATGTGTACATAATATGTACATACATATCATGTACATTTAATGTATAAATACACAAATACATTCTATCTGTTAGCTGTATGATATCTCTGTGCCCTTTACACACATGGCTGTCCCTGCTCATCCCCTCCTCTCAGGCTGCAGCAGCTCCAGGCGTGGGTCCTGGGCTCCCCTGGGAGGTTCTGGGCAGAACCTGGGGGGGGTTGGGGTCACCCAATGATTGCAGGGGAGGAAAAGGGAGGGAGAAGGAGAAGAACCTCAGAATAAGGGAATGTGAGGGGTTGGAAGGACCTCTGGAGATGCTGGAGTCCAAGCCCTGGCACAGCAGGATCAGCCAGCGCAGCCCAGACAGGAACAGATCCAGGGGGGGTTTGGAAGGCAGCAGAGAAGGAGAGGAACCTCATCTGGATGTTGGGGGGGTTCAGGAGGGGTTTGGAAGGCAGCAGAGAAGGAGAGGAACCTCATCTGGAGGTTGGGGGGGTTCAGGAGGGGTTTGGAAGGCACCAGAGAAGGAGAGGAACCTCATCTGGATGTTGAGGGGGTTCAGGAGGGGTTTGGAAGGCAGCAGAGAAGGAGAGGAACCTTATCTGGAGGTTGGGGGGGGTTCAGGAGGTGTTTGGAAGGCAGCAGAGAAGGAGAGGAACCTCATCTGGAGGTTGGGGGGGTTCAGGAGGGGTTTGGAAGGCAGCAGAGAAGGAGAGGAACCTCATCTGGATGTTGGGGGGGTTCAGGAGGGGTTTGGAAGGCAGCAGAGAAGGAGAGGAACCTCATCTGGAGGTTGGGGGGGTTCAGGAGGGGTTTGGAAGGCAGCAGAGAAGGAGAGGAACCTCATCTGGAGGTTGGGGGGGTTCAGGAGGGGTTTGGAGACTCCACAACCTCTCTGGGCAGCCTGGGCCAGGGCTCCCTCAGCCTCACAGCAAAGAAGCTTCTCCTCCCCTGGAGCTGGAACTTCCCATCTTCTAGCTTCAACCCATTCTTCCTTGGCCTGGGCACCACCCAAAAGAGACTGAGCCCTTCCTCTTGCCCCCCATCCCTCAGCTACTGACAGACATTCAGCAGATCCCCTCTCAGCCTTCTCTTCTCCAGCCTCAACACCCCCAGGGCTCTCACTCTTTCTTCCCAGCAGAGATGCTCAAGGCCCTTCAGCACCTCCCAGCTCTCCAGGGGACTCTCTTCAGTAGATCTCTGGCTCTCCTCAACTGGGGAGCCACAAACTGGATCTGGGTGTTTGTCCCCCCAGGTGAAGCTGGTGAACATCCGCAACGATGACATCGCTGATGGGAACCCCAAGCTGACCCTGGGGCTGATCTGGACCATCATCCTGCACTTCCAGGTGGGCTCCAGGGGGTGGATGGGTGTCTCTGGGATGGGGTCTGATGTCCCCTAAAGGAGTGGTTGAGGCTACTGATCTGGACCATCATCATCACCCTCTTCCTCCCCTTCCATGGAGACACAGCACCCTGGGGGTCCCAGGGCTGGGGTTTTGGGATGGTTTTGGTGTCCTCTAACATTGGGGGGTGTCTGGGGGCAGATCTCGGACATCCAAGTGTCGGGGCAGTCGGAGGACATGACAGCCAAGGAGAAGCTTCTGCTGTGGTCGCAGCGGATGGTGGAGGGGTACCAGGGGCTGCGCTGCGACAACTTCACCACCAGCTGGAGGGACGGGCGCCTCTTCAACGCCATCATCCACCGGCACCGGTGGGTGGGACACAGAGACACCCCCCTGCCAGAGACCCCCACACTGCCAGAGACCCCTTCCCAGTCTAGGACCCCTGTTCTGGGGAGCTGGGGCTGCTCTGGTGTTGGTCTGGGGGCATTGGGACCCCCACACTGGGCTGCAAGGCTGGGGTGCTGGGAGTGTGGGTCTGCCCCCTGGGGGGCTGGGCCCTCCAGGGCACTGTGCCCCCTGCCACACCTGTGCCCCCTGCCTTGGGCACTGTGGGTCCGTGCCCCCCACATCCCTCCTGTCCCCCCAGGCCGGCGCTGGTGGACATGGGTCGCGTGTTCCGGCAAAGCAATCAGGAGAACCTGGACCAGGCGTTCAGCGTGGCCGAGCGTGAGCTGGGGGTCACGCGCCTGCTGGACCCTGAGGGTAAGCTGGGGAGACCCCCAGGGTTGGGGGGATGGGTGGGTGGGGGGGTCTGTGCTTCCCGTCACCCCCCCCCACCCCACGCTCTCTCTCCCCAGACGTGGATGTGCCGCAGCCCGACGAGAAATCCATCATCACCTACGTGTCCTCCCTCTATGACGCCATTCCCCGCGTGCCCCCTGCCCAGGATGGCGTCAGGGCCAATGTAAGACCCCCAGGGTGTGGGTGGAGGGAGACAAACCCCTCCCTGTCTGTCCCAGATGTCCCCCCAATGCCTGTGTCCCCCCAGGAGCTGCAGCTGCGCTGGCAGGAGTACTATGAGGTGGTGACAACGCTGCTGCAGTGGCTGCGCCAGCAAATGCTGCTGTGCCAGGAGCAGCGCGGGGCTGCAGGCTACGAGGAGACCGAGGTGAGGACACCGGAGTGGTCATGTGGCCACCAGCTTGGTCATGTGGCCACCAGCACAGTGACATGCCTGCTGGCATGATGGCATGGTTGCCAACATTGTGTCATGGCCACCAGCATGGTGACATGGTGGGCAGCATGGTGATGTGGCTGCCAGCACGTGCCACAAGTACCAACACAGTACCATGGTTGCCAGCAGGGTGCCACGGCCATCAGCAGGGTGCCATGGCCACCAAGCACAGTGACATGGCCACCAGCATGGTGACAATTCTGCTAACATAGTGCTGTAGCTACCAGCATGGTGCCATGGCACAATGAGATGGCCGTCAGTGCGGTGACATGGCCACCAGCACAATGACATGGTTGCCACCATTGTGACATGGCCGCTGGCACAGTGACAATTCTGCCACCACAGTTCCATGGCCACTGGCCCGGTGCCATGGTTGCCACCGCAGTGCCGGGGTTGCCCGGGTGCTGCCATGGCCACGCAGCCACAGTTCTGGCTCTGGCTGGGTCCTGTGGGTGCCCTGAGGGGGGTGTGGGGCCGGGAGGGGGGGGATCCCCGGTGACTCAGTGGGGGTGGGGCCGGGGGGGCTCATGATGTTGGGGAGGAGGGGGGGGTGTGACTCAATTTTTCCACCCTGAGTCACCAGGCGGTAAATGGTGGCCCCGTGCCCAACCCCTTCCTTCCTCCCCTGGAAAATGGGGGGAGGGGGGATGGGGGCATCTGTGCAGCCCCCCAGCATCCCCCCCAACCCTGTGACACCCCCCCCCCAGATTCTCTGGCGGCAGTTCCTGAAGTTCAAGGAGACAGAGCTGCTGGCCAAGGAGGCCGACAAGAACCGCTCCAAAGCCATCTTCCAGGCCCTGGAGGTGGGGGTCCCGGGGGTCCCGGGGGTACCGGAGGTACCCAGGGCAATGGGATGGGGGTCTGATGTGGCTGGGAGGCCCAGGGAATTGGGGTCCCGAGGGGATCCTGGGGGGTGGGGGTCCTGAGGAACGGGGGTTCCAAGAGCTGGAGCCCCTGGGGGTCCCAAGGGAGAGGGGGTCTTGGGGGTTTGGGTTCCCCAGGGGGTTGGGGTCCCAGGGGTTGGGGGTCCTGGGGGTTTGGAGTCCCAGGGGCTTGGGGACCCTGTGGGTTGGGGGTTCCCAGTGTTTGGGGATCCCAGGGACTGGGAGGTCCAGGGGTCTGGGGGTCTGGGGTCCCGGGGTCTGTGTTCCTGCCTGGTGGGGCAGTGGGTGTGGGGGGTGCCTGGAGGTCCCTGCCGGGGGGTCCTTGGTAGGGGGTCCCTGCCGGGGATCCCTGATGGGTGTGTCGGGGGTCGCAGGGCGCGGTGCAGTCGGGGCAGCTGAAGGTGCCCCCCGGGTACCACCCGCTGGAGGTGGAGCAGGAGTGGGGGCGGCTGCACGGGGCTCTGCAGGAGCGGGAGCGGCGGCTGCGGGACGAGTGCCAGAGGTGGGGGTCACGGGGGGCTGGGGGCTGCGGCACAGGGGGCTGCGGCGTGGGGGGCTGGGTCTGGGCCATGGGGGTGGTCCTGGGTGGTGTTTCCGGGGGGGCGGTCCTAGGGGGATGTCCCTGGGTGGGATTATCCTGGGGGGTGTTCCTGCGTAGTGTCTCGGGGGGGTTGGTGTTTCCGGGAGGGTTTCCCCAGGGGATGTTCCCGGAAGGGTCCCCCGGGGGGTCTCCTGGGTGGGATGTCCCGGGGGATGTCCCTGGGTGGGGTTGTCCTGGGGAGTGTCCCGTGTGTGTGTGCCCCCGCGCTGTGGGTGTCTGAGTCACAGCAGAGGCACCGCCGGGACGTGGCATGGATCGGCACGGGGGGGGCGGGGATGGAGGAACTGGGATCAGACTGGGAATAGGAGTGGGATCAGATTGGGACTGGGAACTGCGGGGAATGGCGGGGATTGCGAATTGGCTGTGATTGGGAACTGGGAGGGACTGGGATCAGACTGGGAGTGGTAATGGGCCAGGACTGGGAATGGGGCGGGGTTGCAAACTGGGAGGGGAACACGGGCAGGGACTGGGACTGGTCCAGGACTGGGAACTGGAGGCGGAGAGAACAACGGGGAACTGGAGACTGGGCAACTGGCGGGAGTGGGGACAGGAATGGGGATGGGGATAGGGATGGAGATGGGGCTGGGGGGCTCTGTGGGGGGCCGGGGGCCCTGTGCCACAAGGGGTGGGATGGGGCCTCAGGCTGACCCTGACTCTGTGTCCCCTCTTTGTGTCCCCCTGTGTCTTCCCCCATCCTCCCCTTTGTCCCCATGTCCTTGCGTGTCCTCTGTGTCCCTCTCTGTGTCTCTGTATTCCTGTGTCCCGCTGTGTCCCCGTGTCCCCCCCATGTCTCCCCATGCCCCCCTGCCCCCCAGGCTGGAGCGGCTGCAGCGGGTGGTCAGCAAGCTGCAGATGGAGTCGGGGCTGTGTGAGGAGCAGCTGAACCAGGCAGACAGCCTGCTGCAGGGGGTGGGCACCCTGACCCCCACCCCACACCCACCCTGACCCCCCCTCACTCATGAACCCCCTGACCCCCCCTCACCCTGCACCCCTCACCCACTTGGCCCCGTTCCCCCCCAGGACCTGCAGCTGCTGCAGGGAGTGGGCACCTTGACCCCCTCACCCCCTGACCCCTCTGGCCCCCCCTCACCCCTGACCCCCCGACCCCCTCCGTCCCCCCAGGACCTGCGGCTGCTGGAGGGGGGGAAGGCCCCGCAGCATGCAGGGGAGGTGGAGCGGGAGCTGGACGGGGCGGACGCCATGATCCGACGGCTCTTTGGGGACGTGCAGGCGCTGAAGGACGGGAGACACCCGCAGGGCGAGCAGATGTACCGCAGGTACGGGGGCACCCACAGCCCCCTCCTCAGGACCCAACACCCAACACCTAACCCAACATCTGATCCACCACCCAATATGTGGCCAGACCCATAGCCAGACCCGCTGCCCACCCACCACCCAGCCCACCACCCAACCCACCGGGGAACCCAACACCCACCACCCAGCCCACCACCCAACCTACGGGGGAACCCAACACCTACCACCCAGTCCACCACCCAGCCCACCACCCAACCCACGGGGGAACCCAACACCCACCACCCAGCCCACCACCAGACCCACAGCCAGACCCCGGAGGGGATCCACCACCCACCACACTGTCAGACCCACATGTGCCCTGTGCCCCCCAAGCCCTCTGTGCCCCCCATGCCCCCCATAGCCACGTGTTCCCCATCCCCCTCATTGCCCCCATCCCCCCTGTCCCCCCATCTCCCCCTGACATGCCCCCCCGCAGGGTTTACCGCCTGCACGAGCGCCTGGTGTCGATCCGATCCGAGTTCAATCTGCGGCTGCAGAGCGGGGCCGCCCCGCGGGGGGGGACGCAGCCCCCGGACGAGGCCCCCCTGAGGTACCTGCAGGAGCTGCTGGGGTGGGTGGAGGAGAACCAGAGGCGCCTGGATGGGGCGGGATGGGGGGGTGACCTCCCCACCATCGAGTCCCAGCTGGGAGCCCACCGGGGGCTGCACCGCAGCATCCAGGACTTCCAGAGCAAGATCCAGCGGGCACGGGTGGATGAGGTGAGACCCCCGGCTGTGGGGAGGGCATGGGGGGCTGTGCTGATTGGGGGGTCCCTGTCCTGCTCCTGGGATCCCCATCCTACTCCTGGGGTTCCCATCCTGCTCCTGGGTGTCCTGGGTGTCCCACTCAGCTCCCAGGGGTCCCTGGCCGTGTCCCCCCCTCATGCTGTGTCCCTCCCAGGCCCAGTTGGCCCCCGGCCCCCGCGGCGCCTACCAGGAGTGTCTGGGCAAGCTGGAGCTGCAGTATGGCAACCTGCTGGTGAGGGGGCTATGGGGGGCTGGGGGGGACAGGGGGTGCAGGGCCTGGGGTGCTGTGGGTCTGGGGTCCATGCTATGGGTTGGGGGATCCATGCTGTGGGTCAGGACCCCCGTGCCGTGGGTCACCCCCTCCCTGTGCCCCTCAGAGCTCCTCACAGCGGCGGCTGCAGCACTTGGAGTCCCTGCAGAGCTTTGTGGCTGCGGCCACTCAGGAGCTGCTGTGGCTGAGTCAGCGCGAGGAGGAGGAGGTGACCTGGGACTGGAGCCACCGCGGGCCCCCCCCGGACACCAAGAAGGACAGCTACTCGGTGGGGACCCCCACATTCCCCTGGGACCCTCTTGAGACCTCCCTGGGACTCCTACATCCCTCTGAGACCCCCCAAATCCCCCTAGGGCTCCCTGGGTCCTTATGAGACCCCCACAGGGTCATATGAGGTCCCCCCAGGACCCCCACATCCCCCTCACACCCCCTGAGAACCCCTCAAGACACCCTGGGAACTCCAACATCCCTCTGATACCCACCTGGACTCCCCAGTACCCCCGAATATCCCCTGAGACCCCCGGAGACCCCCTGGGATCCCCCGGTAGCCCCAGAGCCCATCCTTGAGTCCCTTGGGCCTCCCCGGCCCCACAGATCCCACCCGAGCATCCCCCCAGCCCCACACCCCCTGAACCCCACACAATTCCCTGAACCCCCTTGACCCCCCTATAACCCTCTATGCCCTCCCTGAGCCCCCCAGCCCCACACACCCTGAACCCTCCCTGAGTCTCCCTGAGCCCCCTGCCCCCCCTGAAATCCCCCTTGAGCTCCCCCTGCCTCCCCCCCCTCTGACCCCCCCTGGTCCCCCCTGTGCTCCCTGCCCCCCCAGGCTCTGATGCGGGACCTGGAGGTGCGGGAGCAGAGAATCAAAGAACTGCAGAGCTCCGGAGAGAAACTGCTGAGGGGGGAGCACCCAGGGAGACAGAGCCTGGAGGTGGGGGGGGACAGAGAATGGGGGGGACAGAGCCTGGAGGTGGGGTTGAGGACAGAGCCCGGAGATGGGGGGGGGACAGAGAATGGGGGGGACAGAGCCTGGAGGTGGGGTTGAGGACAGAGCCCGGAGATGGGGGGGGACAGAGAATGGGGGGGGACAGAGCCTGGAGGTGGGGGGGAACACAGCCTGGAGGTGGGGGGGGACAGAGCCTGGAGGTGGGGGGGAACACAGCCTGGAGGTGGGGGGGACAGAGCCTGGAGGTGGGGGGAGACAGAGCCTGGAGGTGGGGGGGGGACAGGGATGGGGGGGACAGAGCCTGGAGGTGGGGGGGACAGAGATGTGGGGGGCAGAGAATGGGGAGGATGAGACTGAGAGTTGGGGGGACAGAGAATGGGGGGTGGGCAGAAATGAGGGGGGGACAGAACGTGGGGGGTTACTGTGGGGGGTCAGACTCTGGAGGGGGGGATTGGTGTGCTGGTGGCAGTGGTGTCACCATTGGTGTTCTCTCTGTCCCCATCCTTGTCCCATTGGTGTCTCCCTGTGTCCCCCATTCCCTGTGTCCCCACTGTCCCCCCTTTGTCCCCCCTTATCTCCATCCCTCATTCCCCTTTGTCCCCCCCTGTTCCCCTTGTCCCCTGTCCCTATCCCCTGTCCCCTGTCCTCTGTCCCCTATCCCCTGTCCCCTATCCCCCATCCCCTGTCCCTGTCCCCTGTCCTGTATCCCCTGTCCCCTATCCCCTGTCCCCCATCCCCTGTCCCTGTCCCCTGTCCTGTATCCCCTGTCCCTATCCCCCATCCCCTGTCCCCTATCCCCTGTCCTCTGTCCCCTGTCTCCTGTCCCCTATCCCCTGTTCCCTGTCCCTATCCCCCATCCCCTGTCCCTGTCCCCTATCCCCTATCCCCTGTCCTGTATCCCCTGTCCCCTGTCCCTGTCCCCTATCCCCTATCCCCTGTCCCCTATCCCCTGTCCCTGTCCCTTCCCTTGTCCCCAGGCCTTCCTGGCAGCCCTGCAGACGCAGTGGAGTTGGATGCTGCAGCTCTGCTGCTGTGTGGAGACCCATCTGAGGGAGAACACTGCGTACAACCAGGTGGGGACAGGGGGACGGGGACAGGGGGACATGGGGACATTGGGGACATGGGGACGTTGGGGACATCAGGGGCCCTGGGGTGCCCTGACCCCTCCCCCATGCCCCGCAGTTTTTTGGGGAGGTGGGGGATGCGGAGCGGTTCCTGCAGCGCATGGGGGAGACCATGAGGAGGAAATTCAGCTGTGACCGCAGCGTCACCGCCACGCGCCTGGAGGACCTGCTGCAGGATGGGCAGGTGGGACCCCAGACCCACCGGCACCCCAGGGGGACCCCAGACCCACTGGCACCCCAGGGGGACCCCAGACCCACCAGGACCCCAGGGACCCCTGACCCACCAGCACCCCAGAGACCCCAGACCCACCGGCACCCCAGGGGGACCCCAGACCCACCAGGACCCCAGACCCACCAGGACCCCAGGGACCCCAGACCCACCGGGACCCCAGAGACCCCAGACCCACCGGGACCCCAGGGGGACCCCAGACCCACCAAGACCCCAGGGACCCCAGACCCACCAGCACCCCAGAGACCCCAGACCCACCGGGACCCCAGACCCACCGGCACCCCAGAGGGACCCCAGATCCACCAGGACCCCAGACCCACCGGGACCCCAGGGGGACCCCAGACCCGTAGGAGAACCCCCTCAGGGAAACCCCAGACCCACTGCAGCCCCCATGGGGGAAACCCTGCCAGGAGGGACCCCAGACCCATGGAGGGAGCTCCAAGGGAAACCCCAGACCCATGGGACTCCCCTCCCCCCAGAAGGACCCCAGATCTACCGCACTCCCAGGGGGGATCCCAGCCCCACAGGGACCCCTGGGGACCCCACCCCCCTCGCAGTGCCCCCCCTCTAGCCCCCCACACATCCCCCTCTCCTCCTGCCCCACCCCGGGGGTTCCCCCCCCACCCCTGACCCCCCCGGACCCCCAGGAGCTGAAGGAGCAGCTGGTGGAGTTTGGGGCCACACTGGAGACCCTGACCCAACGGGCCGGGACCATCGTGCAGCTGAAACCCCGCAGCCCCGAGACCCCCCTGCAGGGACACCCCCCCCTCCAGGCGGTCTGCGACTACAAACAAATGGAGGTCAGGGGGGCTGGGGGGCGGGGGGGGCAGTGGGGGGCAGGGAGGGGCGGGGGGTGGGCAATGGGGATGCCCAGGCATGGGGGGCTGCTGGGGGGGGGACAATTGGGACCGCTGGGGCAGGGGGGGCTGCTGGGGGGAATGAGGACCCCAGGGGAAGCTGAGGGTGGGTCTGGGGAGTCCTGAGGGTGGTCCCGGTGCCTTTTCCCCTCTCTCCGTTCCCTGACACCCCCCCCCCCAGATCACGGTGCACAAGGGGGACTCCTGCACCCTTCTGAGCAATGCCCACCCCCACCGCTGGCGGGTGCAGAGTGCGGGGGGCAGCGAGGCCCTGGTCCCCTCCGTCTGCTTCCTCCTGCCCCCCCCAAACAGCGAGGCCATCGACGCTGTCACACGGTGAGTGGGGGTCCCCTCTGATGGGGGGGACCCCTGTCCCTCTGCTGGTCACTCCCACCCTTGGGTGCCCTCTGCCCTGGGGTGTCCCTTGTCCCCCCCTTTCTTATGGGGGTGTCCCCCCCCAGCACCATCCTGAGTCCCCCTCTGCTTTGGGGTCCCCTGCCTTCCCCACCCCCCCCCAGCCCCCTTTCTGCCTGGTGTCCCCCCCTCTTCAAGACCCCCCCCATCCTCTCTGTGCTGTGCTGCACTGTCACCCCCAGCTTCTCCTCTGCCCTGGGGTTCCCTCCCCACAACCATCCTGAATCCCCCATTGCTGCAGGGCCCCCCCTCCTCCCCTGGGGTCCCCCCTTGGTCCTGCCCTCCCTGTACCCCTTCTCCTGTGGCGTCCCCTCCCGTGGGGTGTCCCCCCCCCTCCACCCTGGATCCCTGTGTCCCCCCTTTCTCCCGTGGGGCTCCCAGTGTCCCCCATTGCCTCCCCTCAGCCCGCCCCCTCTCCCCTGGGGTCTTCCCCCATGTCCCCCCACCCGTGCCCCCCGCCCATGCCCCCCGTGCCCCCCAGGCTGCGTGATTCCCACCGGGAGCTGCAGGAGCTGTGGGAGCAGCAGGAGCGGGGGCTGCGGGCGCTGCTCTCCTGGCACCGCCTCACGCGGCTGCTGCAGCAGATCCAGGCCTGGACCCCCCAGGGGGTGAGTGGGGGTCCCGGGAGGGGAACGGGGAGGGGGGGGCACTGAGTGGGTGTCCCACGGGGGGAATGGGGGGTTGATGGTGTCCCCTCCCTGGGGGTCCCACAGCAGGGTCTGACAGTGTCCCCTTCCCCAGGGGAGTGCCGGGGGTTCCAAGGGTGTACTGGGGGTCTGGGGGTGCCCCCCCTGCCCCTGGGGGGTCCTGTAGGGGTCTGATGGTGGTCCCCTCACCTGGGAGGTCCCGTGGGGTTGCTGGGGTTCTCATGGGGGTGCTGGGGGTGCCTCCCTATCCCTGGGGCTGTGCTGGGGTTCTTGTGAGGGTGCTGGGGGTCTGGGGGTGCTCCTCTGTCCCTTTGGGGTGCCGGGGGTCCCGTGGGGGTGCCAATGGAGTGAGGGACCCCCCTGTGCCCCCCAGCTGCGGGCGCTGCCCCCCGAGGAGTGCCGCCGGGCACTGGGGGAGCTGGAGGTGACGCTGGGGGAGTTCGAGGCGCAGAGCCGGGGGGTGCCGGGGTTCAGCCCCCAGGAGCGGCAGCGCCTGCGGCAGCAGAGCCAGGAGTGTGCCCGGAGGGGAGAGGGGCTGCTGCTGGGGCTGGAGAGAGGTGAGACCCCTGCGGAGACCCCCATCACCGAGACCCCTCCCCAGGGAGACCCTGCCCAGAACCACCCCCCCAGAAAACCCCCAGACCCTGCCCACAGAGACCCCGCCCCATAGAGACCCCTCCCCACCAAGAGCTTCCCCACAGAGACCCCTCCCCATAGAGACCTCCCTATGGAGACCCTGCCCAGAAACCCCCCCCCAGAAACTCTCCAGATCCTCCCCATGGAGAACCCTAACCACAGAGACCCCTGACACCAAGACCCCCTTGCCCACCTTAACCCCCTCCCCACCTGCATGGAGACTCCCTGTGAGCCCCCTCCCCAATATAGCTCCTCCTCCATCAGCATGGAGGCCCCTGGTGAGCCTCCTCCCCACCAAAGCCCCCCCAGCCCCAGCATGGACACCCTTTGTAAGCCCCCTCTCCACCCACATGGACACCCCCTGTGATCCTCCTCCCCACCATAGCCCCCTCCCCACCCATATGGAGACATCTTCTGAGGCCCCTCCCTACCACAGCCCCCTCCCCACCAGCATGGACATCCTTTGTAAGCCCCGTCCCCACCAGCACCGTGACCACCAGTGAGCCCCCTCCCCACCATAGCTCCCTCCCCACCCACATGGAGACCCCCTCTGGGCCCCCTCCCAACTACAGCCCCCTCCACATCTGCATGTAGACCCCTTCTGAGCCCCCTCCCACCATAGCCCCCCCCCACCAGCAGGAACACCCCTTGTGAGCCCCTCCCCACCTTCTCGGCTGCCCGGGAGGTGATGTTGGGGTGCTGAGGTGTCCCCGCTGTGCCCCCAGGGGAGCAGGATGAGTCCCTGTGCCGCAGTTTCATCTCTCAGCTGAGGGACCTGCGCCTGCAGCTGGAGAGCTGTGGTACCAGAACCACCCAGCGCCTGCGCCTGCCCCTGGAGCCCAACCCAGCCCAGGAGTGTGCCCAGCGCCTGGCTGAGCAGCAGGTGGGGACCACACGGGGGTCCTGAGACCCTCAGGGGGGGACAAACACAGAGCTGGGGGTAGAACAGCACCCAGGAGTGGGACCCTGGGGTGCTGGGTGAGGAGAAGGTGCCCAGGAGCCATCAAACCCCCAGCAGTGTGAGCAGCAGGACAGGGAGGGGATTGTCCCCTCTGCTCTGCTCTGGGGAGACCCCCCTGGGGTAAAGCTGTGTCCAGCTCTGGGGTCCCCATCAGCAGAAGGACACGGAGCTGTTGGAGCCAGTGCAGAGGAGGCCCTGGAGCTGCTGGGAGGGCTGGAGCAGCTCTGCTCTGGAGCCAGGCTGAGAGAGTTGGGGGTGTTGAGGCTGGAGAAGAGAAGGCTGCAATGGGGAGCCCTTGGAGCAGCTTCCAGGTCCTGAAGGGGCTCCAGGAAAGCTGGGGAGGGACTTGGGACAAGGGCCTGGAGGGATGGGAGCCTCCCAGGGGGAAGGGTTTGGAGCTGGGAGAGGGGAGATGGAGAGGAGATCTTGGGCAGGGAGGGAGGGAGGGAGAAATGGTTTGGGGTGAGGGTGCTGAGCCCCTGGGTGCCCAGGTTGCCCCCAGAAGCTGTGGCTGCCCCATCCCTGGCAGTGTTGAAGGTTGGATGGGGCGTGGAGCACCATGGGTTGGGACTGGATGATCTCTAAGCTCTCTCCAACCCAAACCATTCCATGGTCTTGCCCGGGGTCTGGGGTCCTGGCTGGTGGGACAGAGTGGGATCAGCCATGGGCACTGGTCAGCCCAATCCATGAGGAACCTTCCTGTGCTGCAGCAAATCCACCTGGAGCTGGAGGGCATCAAGAAGAACCTGGACAAAGTGAGTGCGAAGTCAGAGGAGGTGCTGGCCCATCCCGAGCCAACCAGCTCAGCTCCCATCCTGCGCTCCGAGCTGGAGATCACCCTGCAGAAGATGGACCAGGTCTACGGGCTCTCCAGCATCTATCTGGAGAAGTGAGTGCCCATCCTCCCCACAGCTCCGGGCTCTGCAGGGTCCTCCCTGTCCCCTGGGCTGTGTCCCCATGGTCACTGTGCCCCAGACGGCCTCCAGCCACCCCATCCTCCACCAGCCCCTCTCTGCCTCTGAACAGAAGGTCCATTGGGGCAGGCTCATGTACCAGGGGGAGCAGGAAATTATCCTCTATACATGGGTCCTGCACTTTGGCCACAACAGCCATGGGGAGCTCCAGGCTGGGCACAGAGTGGCAGAAAGGGAGCTGGGAGTCTGGATTGCCAGGAAGCTGAAGAGGAGCCAGCAGTGTGCCCAGGTGGCCAAGAAGGCCAATGGCATCCTGGGCTGGCTCAGGAACAGCGTGGCCAGCAGGTCCAGGGAAGGGATTCTGCCCCTGTGCTCAGCCCTGGTGAGGCCACAGCTTGAGTCCTGTGTCCAGTTCTGGGCCCCTCAGCTCAGGAAGGAGCTTGAGGTGCTGGAGCAGGTCCAGAGAAGAGCAAGGAGGCTGTGAAGGGATCCAGCAGAATTGCTGTGAGGAAGGGCTGAGGGAGCTGGGGGTGTTGAGGCTGGAGAAGAGGAGGCTCAGGGGAGACCTCATCACTCTCTGCAACTCCCTGAAAGGAGGTTGGAGCCAGGGGGGGGTCAGGCTCTGCTCCCAGGCAACTCTCAGCAAGACAAGAGGGCATGGGCTTAATATTTTTTTCCTAATATCTGATAGCTGAATCCTAATAGCTGAAGCTCAGCCAGGGGAGGTTTAGGTTGGCTATTAGGAAGGAATTCTTTCCAGAGAGGGTGATCAGGCATTGGAATGGGCTGCCCAGGGAGGGGGTGGCTTCTCCATCCCTGGAGATTTTCAAGAAGAGCCTGGATGTGGCACTGAGTGCCATGGGCTGGGAACCACGGGGGGAGTGGATCAAGGGTTGGAGCTGACGATCTCTGAGGTCCTTTCCAACAGAAATGATTCTGTGATTCTGTGTCCTCTCTCCACAGGCTGAAAACCATCAGCCTGGTGATCCGCAGCACGCAGGGGGCTGAGGAGTTGGTCAGGAAGTTCGAGGAGCAGCTGAAGGATGTGCAGACCGTGCCGGCTGACCTGCAGGAGCTGGAGGCCAGCAAGGCTGAGCTGAAGGTGGGAGATGGACTGGAGCTGGGAAACAGTCTCTCCCTGGAAAGGGTTGTCAGGGCCTGGCCCAGGCTGCCCAGGGCAGGGCTGGAGTCCCCATCATCCCTGGAGGGGTTTCAGAGCCTGGGGGATGTGGGGATGAGGGACATGGGGGGGTGGTGGCCATGGTGGTGTCGGGTTGATGGTTGGTTTCGATGATCTCCCAGGTCTTTTCTGATCGAAGCACTTAGATGAATGTGACAGCTCATGAGTCTGTGGGGGGGCTCTGGGGGTCTGTGGGGGGCTGTGGGTGTCAGTGCTGACCTCTCCTGTGCCCCCAGCGCCTGCGGGCTCAAGCTGAGAGCCATCAGCCCTTCTTCGAGACGCTGGAGAGCGACTTGAGCAAGGCCAAGGAAGTGAACGAACGGATGGTGAGAGGTCACAGCGAGAGGGACGTGGACCTGGACCGGTACCAGGAGAAGGTCCAGCAGCTGCTGGAGCGCTGGCACAGCGTCCTGGCCCAGAGTGACCTCCGTCAGCGGGAATTGGATCAGCTGGGCCGGCAGCTCCAGTACTACCGGGAGAGCTGCGAGGGGCTGCGGGGGTGGCTGCAGGAGGCCAGGAGGAGGCAGGAGGAGATCCAGGCTGTGCCCATCACCCACAGCCAGGCCGTGCGGGAGCAGCTGCTGCAGGAGAAGGTGAGCCCGGTGCTGGGGATGGTTTGGATGGGGCCGATGGTTCCGGTGCTGCAAGATGGGCCCCATGCTCTAGGAAAGATGCTGAGGTCCTGGAGCAAGGTCAGAGAAGGGCAACCAAGTGGTGAAGGGTCTGGAGAAGAAGTCCTGGGAGGAGAGGGTGAGGGAATTGTTCAGCCTGGAGAAGAGGAGGCTCCCAGGGGAGCCCAGAGCAACCTTCCAATATCTGAAGGGGCTACAAGAAAGCTGGGGGAGGGCTTTGGACACGGGGGGGTAGGGAGAGGAGAAGGGAAATGAGTTAAAACTTGGAGAGAAAGGGGAGATTGAGGTTGGAGATGGGGGAGAAATTGTTTGGGGTGAGGGTGCTGAGCCCCTGGGTGCCCAGGTTGCCCCCAGAAGCTGTGGCTGCCCCATCCCTGGCAGTGTTGAAGGTTGGATGGGGCTTGGAGCCCCCTGGGCTGGGGAGGGGTCCCTGACCATGGCAGGGGGGGCACTGGGGGGGATCTGAGGTCCCTTCCAACCCTACCACTCCATGATTCCATGATCTGGAGAACAAGTCCTGGGAGGAGAGGCTGAGGGAAGTGGGAATGTTCAGTGTGGAGAAGAGGAGGCTGAGAGGAGACCTCATTGCTCTCTCCCACTCCCTGCAAGGAGGTTGTAGGGAGGTGGGTGCTGGGCTCTGCTCTCCAGGGAGCAGGGAGAGGAGCAGAGGACATGGGCTGGAGGTGCCCCAGGGGAGGTTTAGAGCAGATCTGAGGAAGGATTTCTGTCCTGAGAGAGCAGTCAGGGGTTGGAAGGGGCTGCCCAGGGAGGTGGTGGAGTCACCATCCCTGGAGGGATTTCCAGCCCGTGTGGATGGGGCACTCCAGGAGATGCTCTGGTGGGTGACACAGATACTGAGATGTTTTACTGGGGGGACCTGGTGGTCTCAGAGGGGTTTTCCAGCTGTGACAATGCTGTGAGTCTGTGCTGGTTGGTGACCAGTGCCATCCCTTGGTTGTGGTGGGAGAATGGTGCTGGTATGCGTGTGGGACACCCCAGAGGGCTGTGCTGCCATCCAGCAGGACCTGGACAGGCTGGAGAGCTGGGCAGAACCAGAACCACCTGAGGTTCACCAAGGGCAAGTGTAGGGTCCTGCACCTGGGGGAGAACAACCCCAGGGACCAGGACAGGTTGGGGGTGGCCTGCTGGGGAAAGACCTGGGAGTCCTGGTGTGCACCAGGTGACCACGAGCCAGCACTGTGCCCTGGTGGCCAAGGCCAGTGGCATCTTGGGGTCCATCAAGAAGAGTTTGGGCAGCAGGTTGAGGGGGGTTCTCCTCCCCCTCTGCTCTGCCCTGCCCTGGTCAGGCCACGTCTGGAGAACTGGGTCCAGTTCTGGGCTGCCCAGTTCAAGGAGAGGGAGGTGCTGGAGAGAGGACAGCAGAGGGCTGCAAAGATGATCAGGGGTCTGGGACATCTCTCCCGGGAGGAAAGGCTGAGGGACTTAGGTGGTTTTAGTCTGGAGAAGACCGAGGAGGATCTTCTCAATGCTTACCAGTCCTTGGAGGGGGTGTCAGGGGGATGGAGTCTTCTTCCAATGGTGCCCAATGACAGGACAAGAGGTAACAGGCACAAACTTGGAACAGGAAGTTCCAAATAAAACATGAGGAGGAAATTCATCACTTTGAAATAGCAGAGCCCTGGCCCAGGCTGCCCAGAGGTGGTGGAGCCTCCATCTCTGATGACATTCCAGGCCCACCTGGACACCATCCTGTGCACCCTGCTCTGGGTGACCCTCCCCAGGCAGGGGGCTTGGAGTAAATGACCTCCAGAGGTGCCTTCCAACCCCCACCATGCTGGTGCCCTGGGCTCACCCTTCTGCCTTCCCCCAGAAACTGCTGGAGGAGTGTGACCACAACAAGGAGAAGGTGGAGGAGTGCCAGCGCTACGCCAAGCAGTACATCGACGCCATCAAGGTGCGTTGGGGGGGCTCTGGGGTGGTGCTGGGGGGGTCTGGGTGGGGCTGGGGCACTCAGGACCCTTCTCCTGCAGGACTATGAGCTGCAGCTGGTCACCTTCAAGGCACAGGTGGAGCCGGTGGCGTCTCCAGCCAAGAAACCCAAAGTGCAGTCGGCATCTGACAGCATCATCCAGGAGGTGAGGGGGCCCCTGGGGGTGGTGGGTGCCCGGGGGGGGGGGTGGCGGTGCTGTCCCCTGGCTCTGACTCCACCGTTTGCCCGCAGTACGTGGACCTGCGGACGCAGTACAGTGAGCTGACCACGCTCACCAGCCAGTACATCAAGTTCATCACCGAGACGCTGCGGCGGCTGGAGGAGGAGGAGGTATGGCTGCATCTGCCACCACTGGGACCACCTGGGGCCACGGCTACCGGCCCCATGACTAACGCTGGCCCTCGGCTCTTTAACAACCCCGGTGGCACCGGGCTGGTTGGCTCTGGGCGCGGTGGGCTCTGGCGGGACCGGGGGTAGGAGGCACTTCCCAGATGTCGGTGGCGCGGCCGGCACAGCACTGGGCTCGGGGGGCCCGGCGGGCTGGCTGCCCCCCTCCCGCTCACCTCTCTAACTCTTGGTTTCTGCCCTCGGAGCCGCTTTGCCGGTGCTTTGTCTTGGGGGATGTTTGTGTTGGTGGGGAGCTAATGGAGGGTAAAACCCCCTCCCCGGATGACTCTGGCACCCCCCGCAGCAGGTACTCACTTGGTGCATGTCCCCGCATCCACCTCTCCATCTCCCCCCACGGCAGACGGACCCCTCCCGCTCGCTGCTCCCTTCTCCCCGCGCTCCTCATCCCCCTCTGGCCCCAGGGGTGGCACTGGGGTTGTCACTGGGGGTGGCAGTAGTGGTCTGGCACTGCATGCTCCATGCAGGAGGTCTCTGTGGGGCTGTGGCTGGAGGAGCTCGTGCTGCTCCCCCCTCCACCCCGGCTTTACCAGCCAGGAAACCACTGCTGGCTCCTCGCTGCCACCCACTCCCTCCATGCTGGGCTGGTCCCCATGATGGTGGCTCCGCGCTGTCCCCGAGCAGGGTCTGCTCCTGCCGGGGGGTTCCTCCTGGCTTGGTGCTGTTCTGCCAGCTGCTGAGTTCCTTCTCCATCTCCCCGGGCTTAGCTGGCGCTTGTCCCCTCCCTGTGGTGCTGTCTCTGTCCTGTCGGCACGCTGTGCTGTGTCTCTCTGTCTGCCATCACCTCTTCTGGAAGCTGGCGTCACCTCTGGGGAGCCGCAGCCATTTCCCCGCGTGTCCTCTGCCCGGCATGGCGCCGGCGGCCGGTCCCGTCTGTCCATCCGTCCGCCCGTCCATCCCTTGTGATTTCTTTCTCTTCCCTCCCTTTTTTTCTCTCTTCGCACCCCTCTTTCCAGAAGGCCGCCGAGAAGCTGAAGGCGGAGGAGCGGCAGCGGCTGGCGGAGGCAGAGGCGCAGCTGGAGGCGCAGCGGCAGTTGGCCCAGGCCCACGCTGAGGCCAAGGCGCAGGCGGAGGCGGAGGCGCGGGAGCTGCAGCTCCGCATGCAGGAGGAGGTGACCCGGCGCCAGGTGGTGGCCGTGGACGCTGAGCAGCAGAAGCAGAACATCCAGCAGGAGCTGCTGCAGCTGCGGCAGAACTCAGACCACCAGATCCAGTCCAAGGTGAAGCTGATTGAGGAGGCCGAGTACAGCCGCAAGCGGGTGGAGGAGGAGATCCGCCTGGTCCGCCTGCAGCTGGAGAGCACCGAGCGGCAGCGGGCGGGCGCCGAGGCGGAGCTGCAGGAGCTGCGGGCCCGCGCCGAGGAGGCCGAGCGGCAGAAGCGGCAGGCGCAGGAGGAGGCCGAGCGGCTGCTCCGGCAGGTGAAGGAGGAGAGCCAGAAGAAGCGGGAGGCGGAGGAGGAGCTGCGGCGCAAGGTGGAGGCCGAGCGGGCGGCGGCACGGGAGAAGCAGCGGGCGGTGGCGGAGCTGGAGGAGCTGCGGCTGCAGGCGGAGGAGGCCGAGCGGCGGATGCGGCAGGCGGAGGCCGAGAAGGAGCGGCAGATCCGGGTGGCCCAGGAGGCGGCCCAGCGCAGCGCCGAGGCCGAGCTGCAGAGCAAGCGGCTCTCCTTCGCAGAGAAGACGGCGCAGCTGGAGCTGTCGCTGCAGCAGGAGCACATGGCAGTGGCCCAGCTGCAGGAGGAGGCCGAGCGGCTGAAGCGGCAGCAGGAGGAGGCTGAGCGCTCGCGGGAGGAGGCCGAGAAGGAGCTGGAGCACTGGCGGCAGAAGGCCAACGAGGCGCTGCGGCTGCGGCTGCAGGCGGAGGAGGTGGCCCACAAGAAGACCCTGGCCCAGGAGGAGGCGGAGAAGCAGAAGGAGGATGCGGAGCGGGAGGCCCGCAAGCGCGCCAAGGCGGAGGAGTCGGCCCTGCGGCAGAAGGAGATGGCCGAGGAGGAGCTGGAGAAGCAGCGGGAGCTGGCGGAGGGCACGGCCCAGCAGAAGCTGGCGGCCGAGCAGGAGCTGATCCGGCTGAAGGCCGAGATGGACAACGGGGAGCAGCAGCGGCTGCTGCTGGAGGAGGAGCTGGCGCGGCTGAAGGCAGAGGTGGGAGAGGCCATCCAGAAGAGGAAGGAGGTGGAGGAGGAGCTGGCTAAGCTGCGGGCCGAGATGGAGGTCCTGCTGGAGAGCAAGGCCAAGGCAGAGGAGGAGTCGCGCTCCAGCAGCGAGAAGTCCAAGCAGCGTCTGGAGGCAGAGGCCAGCAAGCTGCGGGAGCTGGCGGAGGAGGCTGCCCGGCTACGGGCCCTCTCCGAGGAGGCCAAGCGGCAGCGGCAGCTGGCAGAGGAGGAGGCGGGCCGGCAGCGTGCCGAGGCCGAGCGCATCCTCAAGGAGAAGCTGGCGGCCATCAACGAGGCCTCGCGGCTGAAGGCCGAGGCAGAGATCGCTCTAAAGGAGAAGGAGGCGGAGAACGAGCGGCTGCGGCGGCTGGCGGAGGATGAGGGCTACCAGCGCAAGCTGCTGGAGGAGCAGGCGGCCCAGCACAAGCAGGACATCGAGGAGAAGATCGCCCAGCTGAAGCGCTCTTCCGAGAGCGAGCTGGAGCGGCAGAAGGGTCTGGTGGAGGACACGCTGCGGCAGCGGCGGCAGGTGGAGGAGGAGATCCGCGCCCTCAAGGCCAGCTTCGAGAAGGCCTCGGCCGGCAAGAGCGAGCTGGAGCGGGAACTGAGCCGCATCCGCAGGGAGGCGGAGGAGGTGCAGCGCAGCCGGGAGCAGGCAGAGCGGGAGGCCGAGCGGCAGCGGGCCGCTGGCGCTGGAGGAGGAGGGCCGGCGGCGCGAGGCGGAGGAGAAGGTGCGGGCCATCTTGTCGGCCGAGGAGGAGGCTGGGCGGCAGCGGCGGCTGGCCCTGGAGGAGGTGGAGCGGCTGCGGGCCATGGTGGAGGAGGCGCGGCGGCAGAAGGAGCTGGCGGAGAAGGAGTCGGAGCGGCAGATCCAGCTGGCGCGGGAGGCGGCGCAGAAGCGTCTGGAGGCGGAGGAGAAGGCCCACATGGCCGCCGTGAGGCAGAAGGAGCAGGAGCTGCTGCAGACGCGGCAGCAGGAGCAGAGCCTGGCCGAGCGCCTGCGGGAGGAGGCCGAGCGGGCCCGGCGGGCAGCCGAGGAGGCCGAGCTGGCGCGTGGCAACGCCGAGCGGGAGGCCGGGCTGTCGAGGCAGCGGGTGGAGGAGGCCGAGCGGCTGAAGCAGCGGGCAGAGGAGGAGGCGCAGGCTCAGGCGCGGGCGCAGGCGGACGCCGAGAAGCTGCGGAAGGAAGCGGAGCTGGAGGCGGCCCGGCGGGCGCAGGCCGAGCAGGCGGCCCTGCGGCAGAAGCAGCTCGCCGGACGCCCGAGATGGAGAAGCACAAGAAGTTCGCCGAGCAGACCCTGCGGCAGAAGGCGCAGGTGGAGCAGGAGCTGGCCAAGGTGAAGCTGCAGCTGGACGAGACTGACCACCAGAAGGGCATCCTGGACGAGGAGCTGCAGCGGCTGAAGGAGGAGGTGACTGACGCCGTCCGGCAGAAGGCCCAGGTGGAGGAGGAGCTGCTGAAGGTGCGGGTGCAGATGGAGGAGCTGGCCAAGCTGAAGAGCCGGATCGAGGAGGAGAACAAGGCGCTGATCCTCAAGGACAAGGACAACACGCAGAAGTTCCTGGCGGAGGAGGCCGAGAAAGATGAAGCAGGTGGCGGAGGAGGTGGCCCGGCTGAGCGTGGAGGCTCAGGAGGCTGCGCGGCTGCGGCAGTTGGCCGAGGACGACCTGGCCCAGCAGCGGGCACTGGCAGAGAAGATGCTGAAGGAGAAGATGCAGGCAGTGCAGGAGGCCACGCGGCTGCGGGCCGAGGCCGAGGTGCTGCAGAAGCAGAAGGACCTGGCGCAGGAGCAAGCCAAGCGGCTGCAAGAAGACAAGGAGCAGATGCAGCAGCGCCTGGCCGAGGAGACCGAGGGCTTCCAGAAGACCCTGGAGGCCGAGCGCCGGGCGGCAGCTGGAGATCACAGCCGAGGCCGAGCGCCTCAAACTGCACGTGGCGGAGCTGAGCGCCGCCCAGGCCAAGGCAGAGGAGGAAGCCAAGCGCTTCAAGAAGCAGGCAGAGGAGATCAGCGGGAGGCTGCACGAGACCGAGCTGGCCACCCAGGAGAAGATGACGCTGGTCCACACACTGGAGATCCAGCGGCACCAGAGCGATGAGGATGCGGAGAAGCTGCGCAAAGCCATCGCTGACCTGGAGCAGGAGAAGGAGAGGCTGAAGCAGGAGGCGGCGTTGCTGCAGCAGAAGGCGGAGGAGGTACTGGGCGAGGGTCCCCCTCGGCTGGGGGGGAGTTCACAGGGATGGATGGCGGCCCCTGGGGCCACCCCCACCCCTTGTGCCGCCGTTCTTGCCCCAGGGAACCTCCTGAGCTGTTCCTCTCCATAGACAGGAGCCATCCCCAGCTGCCGGCTTCGGTGCCGGGCAGGGAGACTCTGGACATCTCCCTGAACCCCCCGTGTCTGTCCCCTGCTCGGCTGTCCCTCCCGTGTCGATTGCTGCAGCTCCCTAACCCCAGCTGCGCCCCCTTAACCATGTGGCAGAGGAGCTGGGGAGCACCCTGAGCCCCACCAGCCCCCTGCTAATTCCCTGACCACCCTCCTGCCTCCCCTCCCTCCAGCCCCGGGCCCTCTGACCCTGCTGTCCTCTCTCCCCCTCCAGATGCAGGTGGCCCAGGAGGCCCAGCGCCGGCAGGAGACGGAGCTCCTCCAGCAGAACTTCCTGACAGAGAAGGACAGCCTGCTGCAGAAGGAGAAGTTCATCGAGGAAGAGAAAATGAAGCTGGAGAAGCTCTTCAAAGATGAAGTAGAGAAAGCCCAGAACCTGAAGGCAGAGCAGGAGCGGCAGCAGAAGGAGATGGAGCAGGAGAAACAGCAGCTGAAGGCCATGCTGGACGAAGCTAAGAGGCACCAGCAAGAAGCGGAGGAGAGCGTCCGGCACAAGCAGGAGGAGCTTCAGCATCTGGAGAGGCAGCGGCAGGAGCAGGAGAAACTCCTGGAGGAGGAGAACAAGAAGCTGAGGGAGAGGCTGGAGCAGATGGAGGAAGAATACAAGGCTGCCCTGGCCCAGACACGAGAGATCATGATCCAGACGGACGAGCTGCCCCAGGAGGCAACGGTTACGACGATGCAGCTGTCGGACGCCCGAGCCGTGCCCAATGGCCGCGACGCGGTGGACGGCTTGGCGCAGAACGGAGAGCCCGAGTTCGCCTTTGATGGCATCCGGCAGAAGGTGTCAGCAGAGAAGCTGTCTGAGGCTGGCATCCTGAGCCAGGAGAGCCTGGACAAGTTGGCCAAGGGCGTGGTGAGCGTCAGTGAGCTCTCACAGAGGGAGGATGTCAGGAAGTACCTGCAGGGCAAGAGCAGCATTGCGGGTTTGTTGATCAAACCCACCAACCAGAAGATGAGCATCTATGAAGCCATGAAGAAGCAGTTGCTGAGCCCCGGGCACGGCCCTGGTGCTGCTGGAGGCGCAGGCGGCCTCTGGCTTCATCCTCGACCCCGTGCGCAACGCCCGGCTCTCAGTCAACGAGGCGGTGCGGGAGGGCGTCATTGGGCCCGAGCTGCACAACAAGCTGCTCTCTGCCGAGCGGCGGTCACCGGCTACAAGGACCCCTACACCGGGGAGAAGATCTCCCTCTTCCAGGCCATGAAGAAGGATCTGATCGTCAAGGAGCACGGCATCCGCCTGCTGGAGGCCCAGATCGCCACTGGCGGCATCATCGACCCCGTGCACAGCCACCGCCTGCCCGTAGAGGTGGCCTACAAGAGGGATACTTCGACCAGGAGATGAGCCAGGTCCTCTCCGACCCCAGCGACGATACCAAGGGCTTCTTCGACCCCAACACCAATGAGAACCTCACCTACCTGCAGCTGATGGAGCGGTGTGTGACTGACCCCGAGACGGGGCTGTGCCTCCTGCCGCTCACCGACCAGGTGGCCAAAGCCGGGAGATGGTCTACACTGACAAAGAAGCTAAGGATGTCTTTAAGAAAGCCACGGTGACAGCACCCTTTGGCAAGTTCCAAGGGAAGACGGTGACCATCTGGGAGATCATCAACTCCGAGTACTTCACTGAGGACCAAAGGCGGGATTTGATCCAGCAGTACCGACCGGCAAGATCACGGTGGAGAAGATCATTAAGATCATCATCACGGTTGTGGAGGAAAGTGAGAAGAAGAGCCAGATGTGCTTCGAGGGCCTCCGGGCCCCGTGCCGGCTGCTGAGCTGCTGGACAGCAAAATCATCAACAAGGACCTCTACAACCAGCTGCACCAGGGCAAGAAGTCGGTGAAGGACCTGGCGGAGATGGAATCGGTGCGGCGCTACCTGAAAGGCACTGACGCCATTGCTGGCGTCCTGGTGGAGTCAAGCGGCCAGAAGCTGACCTTCTATGATGCCCTGAAGAGGAACCTGCTAAAGCCAGAGGTTGCCCTGTCCCTGCTGGAAGCCCAGGCTGCCACCGGATACATCATCGACCCGGTGAGGAACAGTCTGTTCTCCGTTGATGAGGCGGTGAAGGCCGAGGTGGTGGGGCCAGAACTCCATGAGAAGCTGCTGTCAGCAGAGAGGGCAGTGACCGGCTACAAGGATCCCTACACGGGACAGACGGTTTCCCTCTTCCAAGCCCTCCAGAAGGTCTCATCCCCAGCGACACCGGGTGCGTCTGCTGGAGGTCCAGCTGGCCACCGGGGGCATCATCGATCCGGTCAACAGCCACCGGCTCCCCGCTGGAGACAGCCTACAAGCGTGGCTACTTGACCCCGGAGATGAACGAGGCTCTGTCATGAAGCTGCAGGGTGACTCCAGGCTTTTACTGTCCAACACTCAGGAGCACCTCACCTACGCCC